>NW_027210748.1:0-47500 GCF_029030835.1 Brachyistius frenatus
GTCCGGATGATGTGGTTCTATAAGATCTGTCAGGATGATGTGGTTCTATAAGATCTGTCAGGATGATGTGGTTCTATAAGATCTGTCAGGATGATGTGGTTCTATAAGATCTGTCAGGATGATGTGGTTCTATGAGGTGTGTCTTGATGATTTGGTTCTAGATGATCTGTCAGGAAGATATGGTTCTATAAAATCTTTGTCAGGAAATATGGTTCAATATGATCTCTGTCACGATGATGTGGTTCTATTAGATGTGTCAGGATGATATGGTTCTATAAGATCTGTCAGTATTATGTGAGTTCTATTAGATCTGTCAGGATGATGTGGTTCTTTCAGATCTCTGTCGGGATGATGTGATTCTATAAGATCTCTGTCAGGATGATGTAGTTCTATAAGATCTCTGTCAGGATGATGTGGTTCTTTAAGATGCCAGGATGATGTAGTTCTTTAAGATCTCTGTCAGGATGATGTGGTTCTACAAGATCCGTCAGAATGATATGGTTCTATGAGATCTGTCAGGATGATTATGTTCTATAAGATCTGTCTGGATGATGTGGTTCTATAAGATCTGTCAGGATGATGTGGTTCTATAAGATCCGTCAGGAGGGTGTGGTTCTATTAGATCCGTCATGATGATATGGTTCTATAAGATCTGTCAGGATTTTGTGGTTCTATAAGATCTCTGTCAGGTTGATGTGGCTCTATAGGATCTTTCCGGAAGAGTTGGTTCTGTAAGATCTGTCAGGATGATATGGTTCTATAAGATCTGTCAGGATTTTGTGGTTCTCAGGATAATGTGGTTCTATAAGATCTGTCAGGATTTTGTGGTTCTCAGGATGATGTGTTTCTATAAGATCTGTCTGGACGATGAGATTATATAAGATCTGTCAGGATGATGTGGTTCTATAAAATATGTCAGGATGATTTGGTTCTATAAGATCTATCCGATGCTTCTCCGTCAGGTTGATATGGTTCTACAAGATCTCTGTCAGGATGATATGGTTTCATTAGATGTGTCAGGATGATATGATTCTATAAGATCTGTCAGGATTATATGGTTCTATAACACATGAGGTTGTAGTTGTATTAGATCTGTCAGGATGATTTGGTTCTACAATATCTGTCCGGATGATCTGGTTCTATAAGATCTGTCAGGATGTTGTGGTTCTATAAGATATGTCAGGATGATGTGGTTTTATAAGATGCATGGATGATGTGGTTCTATAAGATCTGCCAGGATGATGTGGTTCTATTAGATCTGCCAGGATGATATGGTTCTATAAGAACTATCAGGATGTTGTGGTTCAGGTACCCGGTACCAGGTATCTGGTTGATATAGTCCAGGGAGGTGATTAATGAGATGAGCAACCTGCAGGTGGTGATCAGTTGGAGTGGTTGCAGCTGTTCAGAATGGTGAGAGGTGTGGCCATGGGAGGTGACTGGAGGCGGGCAGAGGAGGACACAGAACAAAACACCAAACACATGGGAAAACAATAACAAACAGACAGGGATGACAGCACACATGAGGAAAGGTGATTGGGGACAAAAATAGAGGGAGACACACCAGGATCAGACAGGGATCCTGACAGAGCCTGGTTCTGTTAACAGATGCTCCTCCCACCTCTGATCCTGGTTCTGTTAACAGATGTTCTCCACCTCTGATCCTGGTTCTGTTAACAGATGCTCCTCCCACCTCTGATCCTGGTTCTGTTAACAGATGCTCCACCCACCTCTGATCCTGGTTCTGTTAACAGATGCTCCGCCCACCTCTGATCCTGGTTCTGTTAACAGATGCTTCGCCCACCTCTGATCCTGGTTCTGTTAACAGATGCTCCTCCCACCTCTGATCCTGGTTCTGTTAACAGATGTTCTCCACCTCTGATCCTGGTTCTGTTAACAGATGCTTCGCCCACCTCTGATCCTGGATCTGTTATCAGATGCTCCGCCCACCTCTGATCCTGGTTCTGTTAACAGATGCTCTTCCCACCTCTGATCCTGGTTCTGTTAACAGATGCTTCGCCCACCTCTGATCCTGGTTCTGTTAACAGATGTTCTCCACCTCTGATCCTGGTTCTGTTAACAGATGCTCCTCCCACCTCTGATCCTGGTTCTGTTAACAGATGCTCCGCCCACCTCTGATCCCGGTTCTGTTAACAGATGCTCCTCCCACCTCTGATCCTGGTTCTGTTAACAGATGCTCCGTCCACCTCTGAGCCTGGTTCTGTTAACAGATGTTCTCCACCTCTGAGCCTGGTTCTGTTAACAGATGCTCCGCCCACCTCTGATCCTGGTTCTGTTAACAGATGCTCCGCCCACCTCTGAGCCTGGTTCTGTCGGAGGTTTCTTCCTGTTAAAGGGAGTTTTTCTTCCCTCTGTTGGAGGTTTTTCTCCCTTAAAGAGGAGTTTTTCCTTCCTAGCTTATGTGGGAATTGTTGAATTGTTGGTTTCTCTGTATAATGTTGTAAAGTCTTGCTGTAAAGACTTTAATGTGTTAAGTGCCATTAAATAACTTGTAATGTGATTTGGTGCTGTATAAATAAAATTGAATTGAATTGAATACTGTCACTATCAAATAAAGGCACAAGATATGACCAAATAATAATAATAATAAACGAGTTCAAGTGAATTTGCTGCAGCCTCAAATTTAAACCGAAACACTGAAACGAATGGAAATGCTGGCAGATTAAAAAAGAAAAGACAAGAAAGGCATAACTTATCTTAAACACATTCCATAATATTAGGCTATTTGTTTTCTTTGCATATCCACAATCATAATTTAAGCAAAGACACACCGAGATTGGAACTTAGATTCACAGCTTAGTAAACACACACACATGCACACACACGCACACGCACACGTACGCACACGCACACGCACTCACACACACACACACACACACACACACAGCATATTAACACCTAACACAACCTGTAACTGTATTGACTGCTCTTTTTGTTATTGACTGCTCTTGTTGTCTTTGTGTTATTCCCTTAGTGGATTGTCTTTTTGTGTTGCAATTAATAAAAAATTACAAAACAAGTTTTTTGTTTTTGCTTACATCAACATCTTAACATGGTGGAAGCTGCTCCACAGTGACCCAGCTGCTGCTTTAGGTTAGTTAGTAATGAGGTTCACTGAATACAGAGTTTGTATTATGTATTAATGAGCATCGAGCAGAGTTACTTCTTAAACGCCATTGATGAACACATCCACTACTGCTCCCTCAGTTTCTCATACTTTAGCCGTCAAAACTGTCCTTCCTCAGTGAAACTTCAACTATTCATGTTTCTGCAAAATAAAAACCTCAGAGACCACAGGTGTAATGATGGAGGCTTTTGTTTTGGCTGTCACCTTTTAAGTCAGAGATGCTGACAGGAGGCCGGGCTCTGCTCGGCAGACGTCAGCTGGGGCCGAAACCCCTGCGGGTCCAGTGCATCCCCGATATAAACAACATCGACCCTGACTTAGTTACTTCATTTAAACATTTCATTTCAGCCTACAACAAATATCTGCAGTGGTAAGCAAAACGCCTGCGTGTAAAAGTTCTAATGCTGTTCACAGACTCATGGTAGCTCATAAACTTCAGCTCATCCACACTGAGGGCCAAGGTTTCCTCTGCAGAGTGAGCGTGTCAGACCTGTTGGGTATTTTATTGAACAGAGACGCAGAGTTGAACTCCAGCGATCACATGCTTGGCAAGAAGTTACTAATATTATAAGAAATTCATCCCCTGGTATTATGAGAACAAGAGGTGGTTAAATGATATAAGACACCATATACTGGCATTGACCTTCATGTCAAAGAGAACAAAACAAATCATCCAATATACTTAAGCACACCTAAAGCTACAAACAAAATTAATGTATTAACAACACTGATAAAGAGTGATGTTGTGGTGTTAATAAATAAACTGCATCAACGCTTTGAATGCGCCTAATTCATTTTGCAAACATCAATTATATGGACTAAACTGCTATGTGTAAATCGTGCATAAATGACGCAGTGTGACACTGTGGCCCGCAGCTGGAAACATTACGAAACCAGATGAGTAGGTGATTGTGCTTTTTAATTACCTCTTTTATGTGTGATTTAATGGCAATAGTCTCCTCCACCCAGCTCCACCTCCACTCCCCCTGCACAAAATGCACCATTTCATTTCATCTAATTAGAAAAAAAAACGGCCTGATTCACATACAATTCAGAAAAACAAAAGTCAGCTTCGTTTTCCATTAGATTAATTAAATTAAAATGTTGCATTAAAAAAAATGTTTTTTAATAATTCATGTAAGTGGAATTAAATACGCAGGACATCTGCTAAACCTGTCTGCAGGCCCTGTTAACGTGGGCTCTGCACACTGATGCCCCTGAAAAAGCTCTCGGCAGGTTGGGCTGGTGGAGGCGCAAACTCATAAAAACTGACACCAAAATAGCACCGCGGCACCTCCATAACGACACATCTGGGTGCAGCCGTGTTCGCATCACCCACCAAAATACGAATGTGCTGGAAAATGCACCAGGAATGGAAATAGGGCCTAAAATCTCCATGTACAGCAGCTACATTTTAATTGAGATTTTCTCATGCACCTGTGTCGCTAAGTTTCTTCCTAATTTTAAACTAAACAGCCTGCCCGGCTCAATGCTCCAAAATGTCCAAAAACCAGAGAGTCGATCCGTACAGGGACAGAAATAAACAGGGACAGACAGGGGCCAGACACAGAAATAAATAAATGGGGACAGACAGGGACAGACACAGAAATAAATAAACAGGGACAGACACAGAAATAAACAGGAACAGACAGGGACAGGACACAGAAATAAACAGGGACAGGTCAAACACAAAAATGTCTCTGTGGGAAGATACTGTTATAAGGTCTCACCTTATTATGTAAAGCTATGACTTGTGTTGTAATATAAATCAAACTGAGGTGAATTGAATTGGATTAAATCAAAGTTGATGGTAGTAAATTTCACTGGTGACCAATCACTAGAAATACGATGGCTCCATGACACAGTCTGGGGAACCGGTGATCCTCTGAGAGACACGTTTTCCCTCAAACTTCATACATCAATCAGCCATGATGGAGAACAGGAAACAGCCTTCAGTAAACACATCACTCTCATAGTTTGGGAAATATATCCAGACATATTTGCGCTTGCTGGTATCACAGAAAAGAGGACAATTGTTCTGCCTCTCTTAATTATTACTGCTTTTCTTTGCTTTCAACATTATCTGTATTGTTTACATAGCAACACCTCTTGTGTAGAATGTCTTCATTTGTCTGATTGTGTATTTATTGTTGTTTTGTTTTATGTTTTTGCCTTGTTGCAAAAAATAACTTCCTGTTGTGGAACTAAAAATAGTGCAGCGATCGGGCCACGTGGACAGCAGCTCCTCTGACTTCCTGTTTTCTGAACAGTCACCGGTTCTGTGCTTCAAAGTAAAATCCAGAATGAAGCAGCAGCTCAAATGATCAGTCTGGTTTACAGCATGGGTGTTCCTTTGGTCATTTTTGGCCATCATTTCTATTATTTATGATAACACTGTGCTCACTATATATAGCAGCGGGGGGGGGGGGGCAGAAATAAGACAACTGAAAGGAGGAGACATGTCACAGCCAGCCGCTGATTTAGCCACCAATCGGCTGGTGATGGAGGATTACTCTGAGATAAACCACAGACAGAGGACAGAGGAAATAAAACACATACAACAGTTGACAAGCTTAACAAGCAAACAGTTAACAAGCTTAAGAGGTGCTGAGTTGCAAATTTTGAAGCCTTGGACAGAAACAGACTTACTCTTTCCCCATGTTTTCACTTTTGTAGCCTTGAATTAAACAGTATATAAAAGTGTTTGTTGCTTCTGGGTCTGAAAAATGAGGCCTTCAGCTGCAATACCAGCGAGTGCCACTAGAGGTCGACTCCAAAAAGCCTCCGGCTCCATAGACTCCCATTCAACTTCTCTCATCAAATCCAAAGTGAATCAAATGTGTCCATCAGTTCTCTCGGTGTTGTTAGCTAAAGTCACTCCTTCTTATTAGTTTTCTGGAGGTCCATCTGAAAATAATCCCTCATTCATTAGAAAAGAAGATTCAAGAAGACCTGTTTTTGGGGGCGTGTCTGTTTGATTGACAGGCCTGTGGTGCAGTCAGGTTACAGCTATCGATGGGCGGGACGTAGTATCGTCAGGTTCCCGATCAGATCGGTCATATCCACATCTGGCTCCTCCCCCAGCTCGTCCAAATATGGTCACTTCCTGCTCCAAACCGCTCCGAACTAGCAAAGATGGTGACGGACAGAATCTGAACTGGAGGATTCATAACGTTCACAAACCAACGATGACGTCACTGCTGGTTGATGATGTCACTGATGATTGATGACATCACTGATGGTTGATGACCAAACTATTCTTTTAACTCTAAACTCATTTATCAGCTGGTTTCCAAGGTTTTATTTTGAAATCTGTTGTCACAGATGCTGTACTCCAATTACGGGATAACAAACCAGAAACGTTTTTTCAGAATTGTTGACAAATAATACAGACAAACATTTATATGTGCACACTTCATCTCCAGTTCCTGTGAAGGAGAGAGAAACATGAAAGGAGGCGCAGGAGGAGGAGTCATACTCACAAAAAGTCTCACAAACACAGATAACTTTTATGACCCTTATACAAAACAACACAGTCGATTCTTTCTCACTCTCGCTGCTCTTCTATCAGATCCCCCCCCTTCCCCCTCCACCAAAACACACACACACACACACACACACACACACACACACACACACACACACACACACACACACACACACACACACACACACACACACACACACACACACACACACGACACTCCTCTGATCTGACAGTCTCATATTCGATGAATGTCAAGTCCGCTGAATTCATTTGCACATTTTTAGCGGAGGGTTGATGCATCATTCAGGTCTATTTTTCCCTCCAGTCACTGTTTTACACCCAAACTCATAATTATTTCATACTGGGCTATTTATTATGCTACTGTACAGCACACACACACACACACACACACACACACACACACACACACACACACACACACACACACACACACACACACACACACACACACACACATTCACATTGCAGGAGAATTCAATGCACATTTGAGTCAAAATTAAGATTGCTCAACATATCAAATTCAGAGTAACGATCTTTAATGTTGTTCATGGAGTTCCTGCTCAATCGGTTGGTGAAATATGGTAAAAAATATCAGCACCGATGTCTTTAATATTATTAATACTTAATATAAACCTTTATAAAGCTTCATACACTTCATACCACAACACCACAACAACACAACACCGCAACATCACAACAACACAACACCACAACAACACAACAACACAACACCACAACAACACAATGCCACACCGCAACACCGCAACACCACAACAACACAACAACACAACACCACAACACCACAACACCACAACAACGCAACACCACAACAACACAACAACACACTGCAACACCAAAACAACGCAACACCGTAACACCACAACAACACAACACTGCAACACCACAACAACAACAACACAACAACACAACACCGCAACACCAAAACACCACAACAACACAACACCACAAAACCACAACACCGCAACACCAAAACACCACAACAACACAACACAACTCTGCAACAACGCAACACCACAACACTGCAACAACCCAAAACCATAACACCACAACACCACAATACACAACACAACACCACAACACCGCAACAACAAAACACCACAACAACACAACACCATAACAACACAACACAACACAACACTACAACAGCAACACAACAACACAACAGTACAACAACACAACACCAAAACACCAAAACAACACAATGCAACACAACACTACAACAACACAACACCACAACACCACAACACCACAACACCACAATGCAACACCACAACACCCCAACAACACAACAAAACACCACGACGCAACACAAAACCACAACACCCCAACAACACAACAAAACACCACGACGCAACACAAAACCACAACAACACAACACCACAACAACACAACAACACAACACCACAACACCACAACAACACCACAACACCACAACAACACAACAACAAAACACCACGACAACACCACAACAACACAACAGCACAACAACACAACACCAAAACACCACAACAACACCACAACACCACAACAACACAACACCACAACACCACAACATTTCGTCATTGCCGACACACTTCCAGTGTTGGGCCCGAGTATAAATATCAGGAACGATAAACAGGTCCGTTAGTGAGACGTGATTTTTAGTAACAGTCAATAACGATGATACGGAGAGTTTGTGGATTACATCGTTGGTAATATGATAACTTTGAGGTTGTTATCGACTTTATAGTCGGTCAGCTGACAGTTGAAGGAGGTGCAGTGAACTTCATGCTGAGAAGAGAAAGACTGCTGTGCTGTGATGTCTCTCTATATAAACTTATCTCCTGCACTCAAATTAATCAAAACGTCTGCATGAGATAATAAATTGTGGCTTCGATTTAGTATTTCGTGCCCACGATTTAAATGTTTTTTTTCTCTCCATGGCCACTAATAATAAATACTTTAACAGAAGTAAACTTATTTACGTAACACACGTTAAATACAATAAGTTATGTCAGTAAGTTATGCTACTTAAAAGAAATTCATACAGATAGTAGATTTACAAAGTGTCCAACCTGCACAGCAGAAGTCAGGCTTCACATTCAGACCACTAAATTAAACAAGGGAAGAGACTGTTGTCTATTTTAACACAGAAAAATAAGTCCACAGTGACGTGAGATGAAACAGTTCAACCTCAACCAAGTGCCCAAACATAAAGATATTTTACTTCAAGATTGGATCATTTGAAGGAAAACAAAAGTGCAGTCAGTGAATATATTTCTGATCATTTCAGTATAAAAGTATTTTTGACTTAATTACATGAATAGAAAATGTGCATTTACATTTCCTACATAATGTCTTTGTGTTGCAGGTGTTGAATGAATATTTCCCGGTTGGAGTGGCAGGTGAGTGAAGTTTCAACACCAAGTTACACACCCCAGAGTTTTCACTGTATATCAGATCATGTCCAGGCTGTCGTTCACCATTTCCATCTCAGCCCAGAGAGCTGACAGCGACGTCTGTGTAACAGGAAATGAGTTGCAGTTTGCAGTGGAGCGTTTGCAGGTGATCTGAATGGAAAATGACGTGACTCCAGCTCTGAACTGTGCTGCCATGAAGCTCCTGTAAAACTCAGAGAAAGTCGAGGGGGGGGGGGGGCGCAGACAATCATGATACTGGTACCGCTTACATGTGTTCATGTATACCAGACAACCAGACAGACACAATCTGATTCATTATCTGAGCACATACTTGGGTTAACTGATCTAAAAGAAATCACTGCAGTTAATTATACAACAAGTAGCTCCGCCCCAGAGATCTGATTGGTCAACAGAACATTTGGAATAAATCATCATGACATCACACCCTGCTCATCACTCCACCTCCTCAATGTAATATAATGTAGTTTCTATTTGTTATAGTGCTATTAAATGACCCATTTGGTGAAGTTGGGCCTCTTTTGGTCCTTTTTGGTTGCTCCGAGCACCCGTACCGTAACACCACGGATAGTCACGCACTTACAATCCTAACAGCGGCTAGCTGGACCGGTTTGGTTTGAACACACGACACGGTGCTAAAATGTTAAAAACACAGAGTCAATGGATATCTTTGTTCATCAGATATCTTTGTTCATCAGCTCTCAGCAATAATGACTTCATCAACTTCTTTACCAAAAAAATTCTTACTATTAGGGAGAGAATTGGGCAGACCCTTCCTGACACCATCACTGATGTGATGTTAAGCAACAGCAGCCCTGAAAGCAACTGTAGGACCAGATGTAAACTTGGAACATTTCTCTCCTGTTGAGCTTTCTGAGTTAACTAGAATTATTTCTTCATCTGGATCCTCTAGCTGTCTGTTAGATCTCATCCTAACTAAAGTCTTTAAGGAAGTCTTCCCTTTAATTAATACTTCCATATTAGATCAGATCAACCTATCTATTGTAACCGGCTATGTACCGCAGGCTTTTAAAGTGGCTGTAATTAAACCTTTACTTAAAAAGATGACTCTTGATCAGTTGTTTTAGGAAATTACAGACCAATTTCCAACCTGACATTTATTTCTGAAATCCTTGAAAAAGTTGTTGCAAATCAACTTTTCATTTACAAAGGAATGATCTGTTTGAAGATTTTCAGTCTTTAGAGTTCATCATAGCACAGAAACAGCTCTGGTGAAAGTTACTAACGACCTTTTATTAGCCTCAGATAATGGACTCATCTCTGTACTTGTTCTTCTGGACCTCAGTGCTGCTTTTGATACGATTGATCATACGATCTTATTACAGAGATTAGAAGACGTTACGAGGATTAAAGGAACTGCATCAGACTGGTTCAAATCCTACTTATCAGATAGATTCCAGTTTGTCCATGTCAACAATGAGTCTTCCAGACAAACAAGAGTTAGTTATGGAGTTCCACAAGGCTCAGTGTTAGGCCCAATACTTTTTACTTTGTACATGCTTCCATTAGGAGATGTCATCAGGAAGCACTGCATCAACTTCCATAGTTATGCAGATGACACTCAGCTATATCTTTCTATAAGACCAGATGAAACTAATCAGTTAGTAAAACTTGAAGCCTGTCTAAAAGACATAAAGGCCTGGATGACCAAAAACTTCCTGCTTCTAAATTCAGACAAAACAGAAGTTCTTGTACTTGGTCCAAAACACCTCAGAAACTCTTTCTGTAATCACTTAGTTACTCTAGATGACGTTGTCTTGGCCTCCAGCAAAACTGTGAGGAACCTTGGAGTCATATTTGATGAGGACTTGTCCTTTAGCCACCATATAAAGCAAATCTCCAGAACTGCCTTCTTTCATCTACGTAATATTAATAAAATCAGGAAAATCCTTCCTCAGCGTGATGCAGAAAAACTCATTCATGTGTTTGTTACTTCTAGACTAGATTATTGTAATTCCTTGTTGTTAGGATGTCCAAATTACTCATTAAAAACCTGCAGCTGATCCAAAATGCTGCAGCAAGAGTACAGAGAGATCATATTTCTCCAGTTTTAGCTTCTCTTCACTGGCTTCCTGTTAAATCAAGACTAGAATTTAAAATTCTCTTGATGACTTACAAAGCTCTACATGACCAGGCTCCATCATATCTTAGAGATCTTATAGAACCATATAATCCTAGCAGAGCACTTCTCTCTCAGTACGCTGGTCTACTTGTGGTTCCTAGAGTTTACAGAAGTAGAATGGGAGGCGGAGCTTCAGTTTTCAGGCTCCTCCCCTGTGGAACCAGCTCCCAGTTTGTGTTGGAGGGGCAGAAACCCTCTCTAGCTTTAAGATTAGACTCAAAACGTTCCTTTTGATAAAGCCTATATTTAGGGCTGGCTCAGGTAGACCTGAACCAACCCTTAGTTATGCTGTTGTAGGCCGAGGCTGCTGGAGGACCTCGTTACATGCTGAGCTTCTTTTCTTTCCTCCTCCTCTTTAACTGACTCATACCTCACCATCTTCTTCTCTCCCATAGTTTCTTCTTATTATCTGTTGTCTCCATTCAGTTCCTTCGCTTGCGTAGTTTCTGTTCTTTCTTTTCCAGATGTCCCGTCATGGAGCTGCATGTCTCTGCTCTGCGCTTATCGTCTCCACCAACAGTTCTCCTCTTCTATCTCTATGCTGTCCTTTTCTCTCTCTGCTCTCCTCTCACCCCAACCGGTCGAGGCAGATGTTCTCCACCTCTGAGCCTGTTTCTGTTAACAGATGCTCCGCCCACCTCTGAGCTTGGTTCTGTTAACAGATGCTCCGCCCACCTCTGAGTCTGGTTCTATTAACAGAAGCTCCGCCCACCTCTGAGCCTGGTTCTGTTAACAGATGCTCCGCCCACCTCTGATCCTGGTTCTGTTAACAGATGCTCCGCCCACCTCTGAGCCTGGTTCTGTTAACAGATGCTCCGCCCACCTCTGATCCTGGTTCTGTTAACAGATGCTCCGCCCACCTCTGATCCTGGTTCTGTTGGAGGTTTCTTCCTGTTAAAGAGAGTTTTTCTTCCCTCTGTTGGAGGTTTTTCTCCCTTAAAGAGGAGGTTTTTTTCCCTCCTAGCTTATGTGGGAATTGTTGAATTGTTGGGTTTCTCTGTATAATATTGTAAAGTCTTGCTGTAAAGACTTTAATGTGTTAAGTGCCATGAAATAACCTTTGTTGTGATTTGGCGCTATATAAATAAAATTTAATTGAATTGAATCAGATATCTTTGTTCATCAGATATCTTTGTTCCAACCAGACTGAGCTAGCTGAGCAGTTTAGTGTTTCTATGTTCTGTATTTATTCAGTTGGAGACTAGAAATCCTCTCTGTTGCTAGGTGGTTGCTAAGGGGGACTACTTCCTGGAGTAGTAAACATTGCAGACGTTACATAAGAGTCTACTGGTTGTTTTCCAATTCTTAGTCATACCCCATGTGTTGCCATGGAAATGGAGATCACTAACAAAAAGTATTATTTTTTGAGTGAATTGCTCAATATGAAAACATTTAGATGACATGTTTTATTTCGTTGGCAACTTGTTGTATAATCACAATATTACACTGGAGGGTGTTTTAACGTCGTTATTAGCAGGACGGTGATGCGTTCAGGACCGAGGTGCATCACTGTTTTCTTAATTCAAAGTTTGTATCGAGGTAATTTAATCTGTGACTTTGTGATCGCTCTCTCTGTTCATGTGCGTCTGTTAGTCGTCACGGTAACCTCAAAGAAATCTGCAACTTTATTCTGATTTAAATACATGAAACCACCAATGATGAAAAGTGAGTTATTGTGGACGCAACATATTCAAGCTGAAAATCAGACAACAGACAACATATATTTTTCAAATGAAGATTGTTTGTAGTTTTAATGTTGCTGAGCGAGCAAGTTGTTCTGTTTTCTTCATGTCACACACAGACAGGTTTTTCTGTCTTCTGAACACAACACTGCTCACAGCATGCAGCTCGTAAAAGATGGGAAACCCTGATTGGTCGGTGACCTTCCCGTCGTCTGACACATGTTGCGGTTCAGTCATGGCTGTAATCATTATTTTATATCAGACAAAGATATGCTGCAGTCTGAACCCGACTTAAAACCAGGTTGACGGAAGTTTCTAATTTGCTTGTGCCACAGAGGAAATAAATGCATCACTCACGAATGTCTCCAAAGTGTGTTTGGACATCTTTCCTGCCGAAACTCATCCGTCAACCAGCGGAGAATCACAGCTGTCAGAGATGACGAGCAGCTCAGAGAGGCAGTTGGGAAAATGCTAACTGTCACAGCAAATAACTCTTTCCTGACAGGAGAGCTGCACAAATGTAGGATTTAGTTTCATCATTTCATTTTTCAATTTCAGCAGAGACAAGGCTTTAAGGGAGGACGCTGATGTCCCTGGATTAATAGTAACCCTGTTGTTCATAAGTTCTCTGGACAAACGTTTTCTCTGGACCTGAGTGTGTCACATGACCTGAAACTCCTCCATTAAAGGGGTTTTAGACCCGAGATTCTGACAGTGAGCTTTGAAACTAACTTTTCATTGTTGCATCACAGGTAAAAAACTTGAGAGTAGCACCTCCACATTTTCACACTGAATGTCCACCGTGCATTAGTATGTATTTGCACTGGGGGAGACTCAGGCCTGTCACTGTGTGATTACCACACACACACACACACACACACACACACACACACACACACACACACACACACACACACACACACACACACACACACACACACCACGGGACTTACACAGAGAAAGTAAGAGAGAGGGAGAAAGAGAAGGGATAGTGTTGCTGACAGCCTGTCAGTTTGCATTGACAACAATGTGACGATGAGGTCTACTCCATTTTGACAGCTTGCCCTATGCACACACACACACACACACACACACACACACACACACACACACACACACACACACACACACACACACACACACACACACACACACACACACACACACACACACACACACACAGAGGGAGTGTGTACACTGCAGAAAGAGGATAATAAAACATAAATTGGATCACATGGTTTCAAAGTAATTGCTGGTTGTCAAGGTGACGGAGAGGTGGGGCAGACTATGGCGCTGAACTGATTAATAGAAGAAAAAAAAGTAATCAAAACAAGAACACAGACGCTGACTTGAGTAGGAAGTACCACTTCGTTGGGTTCCTGTGAGAGCAGCTCAGGATTAAAATTGAATTGTTATTTATTCAATCATGTATTTTTTTTAAACAACTGACCGTGTTTTAGTCAGAAGAATGTCAGGACGTTTTTATAAATGGTTGAGGTGAATTCTTTAAAATGTTAATATACATAAATCAAAGCTCATTAAAGGAAAGTTTTTAGATGTGAGAACTATTACGTCATGTAAATACCAAAAAGTTTAATAAAATATTTTGTCATAAGTGTCTGGTAGTGATGTCACTGGAGTTGGTGTGTGTTGGGGCTGAAGACTCAAACCATTTATGTACTTATACTTCAGCAGTATTACACTTGAAGGTGTGTTTTAGTGTCATTATTGGTACAGCTGTGATGCGTTCAGGGCCTAGTGGCTTACGAGTTCAATAATGAAATGAATTAAAACACCCTCCAGTGTAATATTAAGATTATACAACAAGATATCATCTAAATAAAACATGTCATCTAAATGTTTTCATATTGCGGAGCAATTCACTCAAAAAATAATACCTTTTCTTAGTGATCTCCATTTCCATGGCAACACACGGAGAATGACTAAAAACTGGAAAACAACCAATTCAATTCAATTCAATTTTTTTTCTTTATATAGCGCCAAATCACAACAAAGGTTATTTCATGGCACTTAACACATTAAAGTCTTTACAGCAAGACTTTACAACATTATACAGAGAAACCAACAATTCAACAATTCCCACATAAGCTAGGAGGGAAAAAAACTCCTCTTTAAGGGAGAAAAACCTCCAACAGAGGGAAGAAAAACTCCCTTTAACAGGAAGAAACCTCCAACAGAACCAGGATCAGAGGTGGAGAACATCTGTTAACAGAACCAGGATCAGAGGTGGGAGGAACATCTGTTAACAGAACCAGGATCAGAGGTGGGTGGAGCATCTGTTAACAGAACCAGGATCAGAGGTGGGCGGAGCATCTGTTAACAGAACCAGGATCAGGGGTGGGCGGAGCATCTGTTAACAGAACCAGGATCAGAGGTGGAGAACATCTGTTAACAGAACCAGGATCAGAGGTGGAGAACATCTGTTAACAGAACCAGGATCAGAGGTGGGCGGAGCATCTGTTAACAGAACCAGGATCAGAGGTGGGTGGAGCATCTGTTAACAGAACCAGGATCAGAGGTGGAGAACATCTGTTAACAGAACCAGGATCAGAGGTGGGCGGAGCATCTGTTAACAGAACCAGGATCAGAGGTGGGCGGAGCATCTGTTAACAGAACCAGAATCAGAGGTGGGCGGAGCATCTGCCTCAATCGGTTGGGGTGAGAGGAGAGCAGAGAGAGAAAAGGACAGCATAGAGATAGAAGAGAAGAACTGTTGGTGGAGACGATAAGCGCAGAGCAGAGACATGCAGCTCCATGACGGGACATCTGGAAAAGAAAGAACAGAAACTACACGAGTGAAGGAACTGAATGGAGACAACAGATAATAAGAAGAAACTATGGGAGAGAAAAGGATGGTGAGGTATGAGTCAGTTAAAGAGTAGGAGGAAAGAAAAGAAGATCAGCATGTAACGAGGTCCTCCAGCTGCCTCGGCCTATAACAGCATAACTAAGGGTTGGTTCAGGTCTACCTGAGCCAGCCCTAAATATAGGCTTTATCAAAAAGGAACGTTTTGAGTCTAATCTTAAAGCTAGAGAGGGTTTCTGCCCCTCCAACACAAACTGGAAAGGTAGTTTAGATTATCTTAAAATAATAAGGTTTTCATTTATGATGGTGAATGTGTGTCAGCGCCTCCAATGGGCTGCAGAGGCAGGTCTCAGTTATTAAAAAAAAAAAAAAGAATCCAGACCATTAAAAAGGTTTCATCATGAATAAAAGACCTCCCATTCAAAACGCCAAACCAGGAAAAGAGCAGATTCAGCTGCAGATGGAGAGAATTTTTTTTTTTTTTAAATTTAAATTTTTTTTTTTTTTTAGTTCATGCTGCCTTTTATTCAGTTTGGTCAAATTCATGTTGCTGGCTGGAAATAGTGACCTAGACTGGCCGGTAAAGTAATCCATTTTAACATTTATAGAGCAATTTGAGAGTACTATATTACAGGGCTATCTATTATGACACTGTATACACACACACACACACACACACACACACACACACACACACACACACACACACACACACACACACACACACACACACACACACACACACACACACACACACAACGCCTGAATGCTCTAATGCAATGACACAGAGAGATTGATTCAGGCTCCTAAACAGGCCACATCATATTAAATACTCTCCTTCTCTTCTCTTCTCTTCTCTTCACTTCTCTTCTCTTCTCTTCTCTTCTCTTCTCTTCTCTTCTCTTCTCTTCTCTTCTCTTCTCTTCTCTTCTCTTCTCTTCTCTTCTCTTCTCTTCTCTTCTCTTCTCTTCACTTCTCTTCTCTTCTCTTCTCTTCTCTTCTCTTCTCTTCTCTTCAAAAATGTGATTTAACAAAGAATTACTTTATTAAATGACATGAGTAGCTTGTGTCATGATGACAGAAACACCAGGAACCTGGTTACAGACAGACAGACAGACAGACAGACAGACAGACAGACACACAGACAGACAGACACACAGACAGACAGACAGACAGACAGACAGACAGACAGACAGACACACAGACAGACAGACAGACACACAGACAGACAGACAGACAGACACACAGACAGACAGACAGACAGACAGACACACAGACAGACAGACAGACACACAGACAGACAGACACACAGACAGACAGACAGACAGACAGACAGACAGACAGACAGACACACAGACAGACAGACAGACACACAGACAGACACACAGACACACAGACAGACAGACACACAGACACACAGACAGACAGACAGACAGACAGACAGACAGACAGACAGACAGACAGACAGACAGACAGACAGACACACAGACACACAGACAGACAGACACACAGACAGACAGACAGACAGACAGACAGACAGACAGACAGACAGACAGACAGACAGACAGACAGACAGACACACAGACACACAGACAGACAGACACACAGACAGACAGACACACAGACACACAGACAGACAGACAGACACACAGACAGACAGACAGACAGACAGACAGACAGACAGACAGACACACAGACAGACAGACAGACAGACAGACACAGACACACAGACAGACAGACACACAGACAGACAGACAGACACACAGACAGACAGACACACAGACAGACAGACAGACAGACACACAGACAGACAGACAGACACACAGACAGACAGACACACAGACAGACAGACAGACAGACAGACACACAGACAGACAGACAGACACACAGACAGACACACACACAGACAGACAGACAGACAGACAGACAGACACACAGACAGACTGAGGATAAAAAAAGAAAGAGAGAAAATCAGAGAGAGAGAGGAGAAACAGGGAGAAATGGAGCGCAGCACATCAATCATTAGGATGATTATTATGGCAGTCGTCATGGCAACGTTCTCCCATCCCCCTCTCCCTCCTCTCCCTCCATTTCTTTCTCTTTCGCTCTCAAATCAATTCAAATGCACTTACATGCCACAGCAAGCAGAGTAAATATGTTGTGTGTGCTGAGAAATACAAGCAAACAAGAAAGTAAAAGAACACAAAACATAAAATTTAGACAACAAAAAAGATGGAGTGACATTAAATCATCTCATGAGTTGTTGGTTTTTCAAGGTGCCATGTGTAGCAGTTTGATTTCTTTAAAGCATTACTATGATGTGACCATAATCAGATCAAACAACTAGAGGCCTCCGCTGGTCACGTTGATGTGACTTTCCCGTGTTTCTTACTGTCTGCTGGGTTGTGTTAAAGCACACAGCAGGAAGAGGGCGCTGTTCTCTCAGCACAGCTGACCCTGAATGCTTCAGTGTTTACAGTAGATGGCGGAGGGACTGATGGTTTAAAATAATATGCACCTCTCCCTGATAAACCACTGGAAGACAAGCAGGAAGCTTAAATGGTCCAAATGAAGTTCCTGAGAGATTATTTTACCCCTTAAAAAGTCCCTGTTTGGGGGATGGGTGGGTGGGTGGGGGGAGGGAGGGAGGGCTGGGGGGACCTGGGGGCAGGTGGATGGATGGTGCTGATTCCAGTATTTTAATGTTTTTCCCAGCCTTATATAACAAACATTTTTTTGTAATCATGAGATAATATGTCCCAATTATGAGATGTCCTGATTGTGAAAAATGTCTCCAAAAATATAAAATTCTTTATATTATAAAACCACAACAGAACAATGCAGCTACAACCACTGGTTCAAAAACGATTTGCCGATCAGTCCTCTGAGGAGGGAGACAGTGAGACAGTCCTCTGAAGAGTGAGACAGTCCTCTGTGTCTTTCCCCAGTGATTGTGATATTGTTATGAGGTTTAGATTAATATTGTTGTTTTTTGCTGAAATCATCCACCAACAGACTGACTGATGTTTTAAATCACTGCACATGTACTTGTAAGATCTGACAGTAAAACTACATCCTATGATTTTATATTTATTTATTATTTGATCTTTGGTCCGTTTGACTCCTCCGGGGCTGCAGCTGAAATGATGAGACTAAATGTTCATACACATCATGAGAATACATCTAATAATACATTAATTTAATGAAATATCCTCATGTAATTAGTCAGATCCTCCTGTGCACTCTATAGTGATATCTTAGTCTTTAAACTTTGGCTACATATTCACACAGGCGGTGATATTTATTTCCACATCACATCCTTCATCATTTAGCAGCTGTGCTGCTTTCAGAGTGGATTAAGTGTTTAGCTTCATTATGGTTGTTTTAAATTATAGTTTGCTCCTCGTTTATAAAATATGTGTCTCTGGTGTCAGAACACTTGTCCATGTTTGTGATTGGTCAGATGCTGCAAACTCCCCCTCTTTTCTGTGAAAGTGCTCTTAAGCAGAAAGACTTAACAGAAAGCTGATAACCAGTCGTAGTCCAGATTATTTCAGCTGTGGAGCAGCTCAGGTAAAGACAGTCTGGGTCTGTTGAACCTGCTTCATAGGTCAGCCCTCTGTAGAGGCATGTCAGCTCAACCACTTCATAACTGGTTACCCAGAGCTGTCTGTGAAAACGACACAGACAGTAATCAGCAACCAGAACACCAGTGATTATCCTGATGAGTTAGCAGATGCTGCACAACTCTGCTACCTTTATATCCACCAAAAATTAAAAAAAAAAATAAAGTTAAGAAAAGCAGCGGCTGCTCGTTCAGCCATGTTTTTCAGTTTGAGGGTGTTTTCATTTACCCAGAATTCACAGCAAAGGAGCCTCATTTAGGAAGCAGACTTAGTTGTCTATGTGCAGTCTGGATGGATTGATCTGGATAATACAGCCTGTTCACACCTGGAAATATACGTTAAAAGTCCATTTCTTGAATTTATATGGATTTCTTTCTCTTATTTCATCTCTATTGTGTCTGATTAGACGATGACATGTCGCCTTGTTATTAATGATGCTCTGCAAAGTCTTGTCTTGCTCAGCAGGACTGGAGGCCTCGTCCTCATTTTATAGCATGCCAACAATAATGCACTGCTAAATTAATCTTAATTTAAAGTAATCAAATCACGTTTCCTGGTGCCTCATTATTACACCAAGCTATTAGTATTATTATTTTTGCAGGAATAATATGTCAATTATAGTTTCCCCTAATTTGATCTGTTGTAAAGACGGTCCTCATCGAAAACTATGAGCACATAACATGAATGCATTAGTCTTATTTCCTGCATGTCTTTATCATCCTCAACCTTTCTGTACAATCTGTGCTATCGAAACCTCTTTTCTTTCTAGTGTTAGTTAGCTTTATAATTTATATCACAAGATCATCTGCTCAAAGGACTAAAGGAGAAAAAAGGACTTAAGCCTATCCCTCCTTCCATCTAATATCTACTATTTTCTCAGACACAAAGAGATCGATGCAGACTGATGGGAACATATAATGACTCTATTAACGTGTACGTGCGTGTGTGATTTAAAAATCATGACATTGTCATGCAGTTTAAAGAGGACCTGCAGAGATCCGGAAGATCAGACGGAAGATGACAGTGATTGTTCTCCATGTTTTGTTACACGATCGACTTCATTCGCCTGCCTTGTTATGTTACATATTAAAGGACATTTACACCTGAGAATAGGAGGTCCACCATCTTTGGTATCTCCTAAACAATTATGGCCATCTTCACGATAAATGAAAAAAGAAGAAGAAAACGAACGCTTACATGTTTTAATAAAGCTGCAACGACAGGTTTTGTCCTCACGTTGACTACTTTGTTCCACAGACTGTCTGCTGTTAGCTTAGCCTGAGTTTTTAGGCTTTTTTTTTTTTTAACTGCAAACAGCTGCTTCCTGTTGGTTGTTGACAGCAAGGTTTGCGGGTCAAAATAATGAGCTAAAACAGGCTAAAAGGTGCTGTGGAGAAGAACTGGGTTTATCATCCTTTCCACATTACACAGAGATTTGCTCCATTGTTGATACGAAGACATCGACCAGTGCAGCTTTAACTTCACGTGGCCAAATGGCACAGAAGACCTGAAGGTTTTTTCTTCCATCCACAAACCAGCTGCAACTCACCAGTGTGGAGCCTCAGTACCCCGCTGCTGCTGCCGAGGAGCCCGTGAGCAGAGCGTTTCATCACAAACCTCCTGCTCCAGCGGAGCTGCCTGGTGTCCACATCTGTGTTTGTGGTGGGCAGTTACGTGATTACTGTTTTACATCCAACAAATGCTGAAGAGTACATGTCATCAGCACCAGCTGCAGGCTTTATAACCGCTGAGTCAAACCGAAATCCGGTGTGCCGCAGACTGAACTACAAAATAGTAAAACACCGGATGACATTTAGCTGAGTTGAGGATGACGAGGGAACTCTCTCTTTCTCTTACTGTGTCTATCTGTCCGTCCGTCTCTGTATTTTCTGGGTCTTTGCTCTGACACAGTTACACTTCAGCTCCCATCTGCTCCGCTACACTGCAGGAATGGACGGACACGCACACGCAGCCTCTTTTCACTGGACCTACCAGGCTACACTCTGGAGTTGATGTCTGTTATAGGATGTCTATCTGTGACAGACATGTTGCCGTCAGTGTTGGTTCTTCCGGTCCGGATGAACAACAACAAGTCCAGTACAATTTGTAACCGTGTTTATTCCACATAAATATTGTTCTCCTTCACGTGTGCGCTCCTGCCGAGCATTAGAGCTTACGCCACACGTCCTGTCCGCAGCCAGCCTGCTGCTCCGTGTCCTCAGGAGCGCGACCCCGTCTGGTGACCTGCTCGTCCTTTTATGTGGAGAGAGACCAATCAGTGATTACCTGCAGCTGTGCCAATGAAGCCTCCTCCAGGCACCGGTCCCTGAACCACTCCCCCAATCAGTCCCTCCTGCAGCCGAGCCAAACCACACCCCACTACCACACTATCATATTCTCCTATTCCTTAGACTGATATCAGACCTTTACATTTAAATAGTTAGTCTTAATAGCTTGATAAAAAACTGGAATACCAATAACCTTTGTAACAGTTCAGCTAAATAATAATAATAATAATTAAATCAAAATGCCATCTTTTCATTGTTATCCAGACAACCACATGTGATTGGTTGATCTCAGTCAGACACTCAATGCACAACTCCAGAAAAAAACAACTATTTAAAGTATTTAGTATTCCAACTATTTATTATTTATGTTTGGAAATGTTCCACATAGACCTCTGACAGACCGATGACCTGACCCTGCCTTCGACCAAGTGCATGCTAGGATATACAATGCCTATAAAAAGTATTCACCCCCCTTGGATGTTTCACCCTTTTGTTGCTTTTATACATGAAATCATGGTCAATATAATTTGGCTTTTTGACAAGAATTTGCAAAAACAAACTCTTTAATATCAAAGTGAAAACAGATTTTTACAAAATAATGTGAATTAATTAAAAATATACAGTGTAAAATAAGTGTTTGCATAAATATCCACCCCCTTTAAAGTGACTGTCGTCATGTTGTTGTATGAAAGTCTTATTTTGTTTTCCCAATGAAATATTCAACATGCTCAGTTTGAGGAACTTTGCAACATTAAACTCTTCAGGTTGAATCATTAGAAAATATCTGGTTCTTCGTGTTTGTGTAACATTTTCAGGACAGATGTTACTTCAACTCCCAACCTGTGTTTTGAGAAGAAACATCGAACTACTGAGCATAAAATTTTATCATGAGTTGCTAATGGAGGGCGAGGGCAAGATGATGGAAAAAAAAAATGCAGCTTAAATCACTCTTAAATTCTGTCTCATTTTTTTTTATCTGCAACAAAAAAGGATCTTGACTTCATTTAATTTTGCACCTCTGGGTGGCTTCTTCTCTGTAACAGCAACACCTGAGGCTCATGGGTAATGTAGTATTTAGATCTGACAGATAAAATACTGAACAGTCTGAATATGGACTTTGTGTTTGCATTTTTTTTTAATTTTTTTTTTTGCCAGCAGTCAACATTATAACTTTGGTCGGCCTTTCACAATAACCAAATGTTTTAGTTGCCTGAACATAAACAAACATTTACTATAAATGTGGCAGATCTGCCAAAATTACAAGTTTTATTAATAGACGTTGTAAAATGAAAGGCACAAAGTGACAAAAAGTAAATGAAATCACTTATTATTATTATTATCATCATTTTTATTATTATTATCATTTGATAACTATAAATTAACTATAAATATTTTTCAACTATAGAATACTGGATAAAAATGTAATTTCCAGTGTGACCTCATGGTGGGAGTGTTGTCTCACTGTTACTGTCAGGATCCCTGTCTGACCTTAGAGTGTCTCCCACTATTTTGTCCCCAATCACCTCTCCTCATCTGTGCTGTCATTCCCTTGTCTGTTTGTTATTGTTTTCTCATGTGTTCTGTGTCCTCCTCTGCCCTCCTCCTGTCACCTCCCATGGCCACACCCCTCACTGGTCTGAACAGCTGCCACCACTCCCGCTGATCACCACCTGCAGGTTGCTCATTTCACTGATCACCTCCGTGGACTATATCAACCCAGTTCTTGCAGTCATTAGTTGTCAGTCCATACTACCAGTGACCCACAATCTGTCGCCAGTCACACCGTCCGTCCCCGCTACCCGGTCACGCCAGTACCCAGTCTGCTGCCCTCAGGATTCCCCCAGTGAAGCCTTGCCCCCAAAGCTACATCAGCCTGCCGCCCGCTGTGGCGGACCTCGGGATTTCCCCAGCGAAGCCTCGCCCCCCACTGCGTTCAGCCTGCCTGTCTGCCAGCCTACTGTGTCTATGGCTCTCAGGCATTGCCCGGAACAGAGCTGGTGCGTGTTCGCCCGGTGAGAGTCGGTGAAGTTTCCCTCCTGACTCGAGGAGGAGGAAGAAGACTGGGAGGAAAAGACTTTAGGCACCTGACCACTCCTGTGAACAATAAAGACTGTTTTTGAACTTTGACCCAAGTCTATGTCTGCATTTGGTTCCAGTCCAACTCCATATCGTAACAGAATGGATCGACCAGTTATGGACCCAGCGGCCACAGACTCGGGTCTCCGGATTATTGCGATGTACAATTATTGGGCCAGTCAGGCCCACCGTAGCTCACCCGTTCCCGTCAAACCAAGGACAGGGAATGAGGGAACCTGCCTGGCCTTCTGGGACACCCCCAGGAGGATGCATTCTCGGGGGCACCGCTCCCGCCACCCGGCGGGGTCCTGCCCGGCTACGCACGCAGTGTCGGGTTTTGTGGAGTTCAGCCTCGACGACAGAGCCTTAAACCGAGTCAATGATACAGAAGTAGGTCAGATTAAATATTGTCAAGGTAACATGATGGTGCAGCAGCTGGGTTACAGGTTTGGTGCAGAGCAGCATTTTCTTTTGATATTGGAGGATTTTGATTACAATAATTATAAATGGAGCTGTACAGAAGACTGCTGATCACTCACTTTTTGTGCTATTCACAGATTGAATTACTTAGTTACCTCCATAGATTTACTTCAGCTGCTGCAACAAAGTCTTTTCAAGGACAAGTTTCCAACAAGATCTCACAAACATTGACTCTCCTGGGTTTGGCTGGCCGTCAGCTGCAGCGGCCACAGTAGGAGAAAAAGAAAGACGTGACTTCCTGAAACATGATGGTTTCTGTAAAAAGGGTTTAGTTTGGAGAATCAGAACCGTTTCAACTGAGAAAATGGCACATAAAAAACCTGGAGATGAACACGAAGACAGGAACTACACATTGTTAAATCATGAAAGTGATTGCAGCCATCAGTCTGCACCTATCCACCAAGTTCCACACTGAAACTATAAACTCACATTAAGCACAGATCATAATAAAGAGCCTGAAACAACATCCACAGGATGAATAAAACCGTGAGCTGTTGTAACTTAAAGTCTATATTTCAGTGTAAAACAACTATCCAGGATTTCACATCGTATAAACTGCAGGGATCCAATAAATGAAGGATCTATTCTGTTTAAGGCACAACAACAACAGTTCATGTTCATCCAACCACAACCTTTCAGTTTGCTTTCAACCATGACGTCACTCAGAAACCCGTCTGTGTTCTCAGACCGGGTCAGTCCAACACAGCCAGAACACAACCTGTCAGTAACACAACATAATTCTGACATCCATGACGGCACTGCAGAGCTTCTTGTTTCATGTAACGGCAGCCTGTCTGTTGTTTTACTTCACATCCTCCTCAACAGCTCCTTCCTTCCTCGATTCTCCTCCGACACACATCCTGCTTCCTCCTCTTCCTCCTTCTTCATCCTTCTTCATCCCTCACTATCTGTTGTACTGTGGTCATTCAGGACCTCATGATGTCTGTGCTGATGCGATCTAGGCCAAGGGCACAATGGACACACACACACACACACACACACACACACACACACACACACACACACACACACACACACACACACACACACACACACACACAGGGTCAATAGGGCAAGGGTCAGGCAGATGGTCAAGCTAACAAACAGCAGGGGAATTCAAACCGCGATGTGCAAATCACATGCAGACATGCACACATCATTACACTCTGATAATTAATGTTAGATTTCTGACAACGTGGAGTTAAATTTCATGAAAAGCAATTACTCATTTATAAACCACATTTTTCTTACTGTTGGGAAAATTGTTGTCATTGTTACAGCTTTCGGGACATCTGGTCCTTAGATGGAGACACTGTGGGATCTTTCATACTATAGTGTTTGATGAAGATTTTTAATTATCAAATCACGATAATATTTCTGTAAAAGTAGTCAGATTATGTCATGGATTCAATTATATCCTCCAAAATATTCCTATTTATAGTCCCAATCTTATACAATATATTACATAAAGGTTACTGTTTGGTACAAATTAGAGAGAAAAGTGCATTTCTGAGCTCAATATTTTTTATTTAAATGTCAAAATCTCAGTTTTCACTTCGTACCTTTTATCAGTGCCTTCTTCTTGAAATTATGCAGTTTGGTGTTTGATGAGTTGACTTCACTTTAACTCCCAAATAATATGAAGTGGACCTTTTGTTGAGATTTTATTTTTATCAAATGTACAGTGGTGTGAAAAAGTGTTTGCCCCCTTCCTGATTTCTTATTTTTTTGCATGTTTGTCACACTTAAATGTTTCAGATCATCAAACAAATTTAAATACTAGTCAAAGATAACACAAGTAAACACAAAATGCAGTTTTTAAATGAAGGTTTTTATTATTAAGGGAGAAAAACAATCCAAACCCACATGGGCCTGTGTGAAAAAGTGTTTCTCCCTAAACCTAATAACTGGTTGGACCACCCTCAGCAGCAACAACTGCAATCAAGCGTTTGCGATAACTTCCAATGAGTCTTTTCCAGCTGTGGAGGAATGTTGGCCGACTCATCTTTACAGAGTTGTTGGAATTCAGCCACATTGGAGGGTTTTCCAGCACCAACCTCCTTTTTAAGGTCATGCCACAGCATCTCAATAGGATTCAGGTCAGGACTTTGACGAGGCCACTCCAAAGTCTTCATTTTGTTTTCCTTCATCCATTCAGAGGTGGACTTGCTGGTGTGTTTTGGATCATCGTCCTGCTGCAGAACCCAAGTTGGCTTCAGCTTGAGGTCACGAACAGACGGCCGGACGTTCTCCTTCAGGATGTTTTGGTAGACGGTAGAATTCATGGTTCCATTTATCACAGCAAGTCTTCCAGGTCCTGAAGCAGTAAAACAGTCCCAGACCATCACACCACCACCACCATATTTTACTCTTGGTATGATGTTCTTGTTCTGAAATGCGGTGTTACTTTTATGCCAGATGTAACGGGACACACACCTTCCAAAAAGTTCAACTTTGGTCTCGTCAGTCCACAGAGTATTTTCCCAAAAGTCTCGGGGATCATCAAGATGTTTTCTGGCCAAAATGAGACGAGCCTTAATGTTCTTTTTGTTCAGCGGTGGTTTTGGTCTTGAAACTCTGCCATGCAGCCATTTTTGCCGAGTCTCTTTCTTCTGGTGGAGTCATGAACACTGACCTGAACTGAGGCAAGTGAGGCCTGCAGTTCTTTGGATGTTGTCGTGGGGTCTTTTGTGACCTCTGATGAGTCGTCGCTGCTCTCTCGGGGTAATTTTGGTCGGCCGGCCGCTCCTGGGAAGGTTCACCGCTGTTCCATGTTTTCTCCATTTGTGGATAATGGTTCTCACTGTGGTTCTCTGGAGTCCCAAAGCTTTAGAAATGGCTTTAGAACCTTTTCCAGACTGATAGATCTCAATTACTTTCTTTCTCATTTGTTCCTGAATGTCTTTGGATCTCGGCATGATGTCTATCTTCTGAGGATCTTCTGGTCTACTTCACTTTGTCAGGCAGGTCCTATTGAAGTGATTTCTTGATTGAGAACAGGTGTGTCAGTAATCAGGCCTGGGTGTGGCTAGAGAAATTGAACTCAGGTGTGATAAACCACAGTTAAGTTATGTTTTAACAGGAGGGGGCAAACACTTTTTCACACAGGGCCATGTGGGTTTGGATTGTTTTTCTCCCTTAATAATAAAAACCTTCATTTAAAAACTGCCTTTTGTGTTTACTTGTGTTATCTTTGACTAATATTTAAATTTGTTTGATGATCTGAAACATTTAAGTGTGACAGACATGCAAAAAAATTGGAAATCAGGAAGGGGGCAAACACTTTTTCACACCACTGTATGTGTGTGAAAGCTGCTTATTTTACTAAGAGATATTGAAGGTGTAAATACTCTTGAGGCTGCCAGTTTAATTACAGCTGTCAATCACCAGCACCACAACAGACATCAAAGTCTTCCACAAGCTGGAAAATCATATTAGAAGAGTAGTAATTTCCAACATAATCACCAGCATACGTATAAGTATGAACAAATTTAGCAAATGGAGGACAAATCTAGTGGCCATTTGTGACGTTGTACTTTTAGGTTCTTCCACAAAGCATCAAAGCTCCTGATTTTCTACATTTGTTGACATGGTCCAATTAGAAAAATAATTCATATAACTTTCTGCACTTCTGTATGAAGGTTTGTAACCAAAACTTTCCAGTAGTTGATCATGTTCATGATTACTTTTTCTTTGAGGTAAAGATATCTGTTGCTATTATACTGTCAAGATAAAAGTTATGCTTTACCACTGTAATGAGCCTACTCACTTCAAGATAGAAACAACATGACTCTGCTCGTCTGGCTCATTGACATGAACAAAACAGTCTCGACCCATTTAAAGTATTAACATGGTGACATGAACAATGTTTAAATAACTTCAGGAAAACATTTTTTACTTCAAACCTAAGATAAACTACAGTAAGGTCACACGTGTCAAAGAGTTTCAGCGAAGGTAAAATAAAATGTTGATGGTAAAGCCGCCATTTTGCTACACAGTTGGGCTGCAAGCTAGCAAGACTCCACGGTGGTGGACAGATACGTTTCTAAACCGGACCAAACCAGTTATTTTCAACAGAAAACTTTGTCAAAAAATATCGAGAAGACTTTTAAAGTGCTTAGAAATGCATTGTGATTAATATGACAATCATTACTAATCTGTTTTATACAGGAAAGCAGAGACAAGAGACATTAGATGTGTTTTCTTCGCAGGCTGTGCGCCAAATCACAACACAGGTTATTTCATGGCACTTAACACATTAAAGTCTTTACAGCAGAACTTTACAACATTATACAGAGAAACCCAACAATTCAACAATTAAAACAATTCAATAATCCAACAATTCAACAATTCAATAATTCAATAATTCAACAATTCAACAATTCAACAATTTAACAATTCAATAATTCAATAATTCAACAATTCAACAATTCAATAATTCAATAATTCAACAATTCAATAATTCAACAATTCAATAATTCAACAATTCAACAATTCAACAATTTAACAATTCAACAATTCAATAATTCAATAATTCAACAATTCAACAATTCAACAATTTAACAATTCAACAATTCAATAATTCAACAATTCAACAATTCAACAATTCAATAATTCAATAATTCAACAATTCAACAATTCAACAATTCAACAATTTAACAATTCAATAATTCAACAATTCAATAATTCAATAATTCAACAATTCAACAATTTAACAATTCAATAATTCAACAATTCAATAATTCAACAATTTAACAATTCAACAATTCAATAATTCAATAATTCAATAATTCAACAATTCAACAATTCAACAATTCAATAATTCAATAATTCAACAATTCAACAATTCAACAATTCAACAATTTAACAATTCAATAATTCAACAATTCAATAATTCAATAATTCAACAATTCAACAATTTAACAATTCAATAATTCAATAATCCAACAATTCAACAATTCAATAATTCAATAATTCAACAATTCAATAATTCAATAATTCAACAATTCAACAATTCAATAATTCAATAATTCAACAATTCAATAATTCAATAATCCAACAATTCAACAATTCAATAATCCAACAATTCAACAATTCAATAATTCAATAATTCAACAATTCAACAATTCAACAATTCCCACATAATCTTGGAGGTAAAAACTCCTCTTTAAGGGAGAAAAACCTCCAACAGAGGGAAGAAAAACCCCTTTTAACAGGAAGAAACCTCCAACAGAACCAGGATCAGAGGTGGAGAACATCTGTTAACAGAACCAGGATCAGAGGTGGGCGGAGCATCTGTTAACAGAACCAGGATCAGAGGTGGGCGGAGTATCTGTCAACAGAACCAGGCTCAGAGGTGGAGAACATCTGTTAACAGAACCAGAATCAGAGGTGGGCGGAGCATCCGTTAACAGAACCAGGCTCAGAGGTGGGAGGAGCAACTGTTAACAGAACCAGGCTCAGAGGTGGGAGGAGCATCTGTTAACAGAACCAGGCTCAGAGGTGGGCGGAGCATCTGTTAACAGAACCAGGCTCAGAGTTGGGAGGAGCATCTGTTAACAGAACCAGGATCAGAGGTGGGCGGAGCATCTGTTAACAGAACCAGAATCAGAGGTGGGCGGAGCATCTGTTAACAGAACCAGGATCAGAGGTGGGCGGAGCATCTGTTAACAGAACCAGGCTCAGAGGTGGAGAACATCTGTTAACAGAACCGGGCTCAGAGGTGGGCGGAGCATCTGTTAACCGAACCAGGATCAGAGGTGGGCGGAGCATCTGTTAACAGAACCGGGATCAGAGGTGGGCGGAGCATCTGTTAACAGAACCAGGATCAGAGGTGGGAGGAGCATCTGTTAACAGAACCAGGCTCAGAGTTGGGAGGAGCATCTGTTAACAGAACCAGGATCAGAGGTGGGCGGAGCATCTGTTAACAGAACCAGAATCAGAGGTGGGCGGAGCATCTGTTAACAGAACCAGGATCAGAGGTGGGCGGAGCATCTGTTAACAGAACCAGGCTCAGAGGTGGAGAACATCTGTTAACAGAACCGGGCTCAGAGGTGGGCGGAGCATCTGTTAACAGAACCGGGCTCAGAGGTGAGCGGAGCATCTGTTAACAGAACCAGGATCAGAGGTGGGCAGAGCTTCTGTTAACAGAACCAGGATCAGAGGTGGGCGGAGCATCTGTTAACAGAACCAGGCTCAGAGGTGGGAAGAGCATCTGTTAATAGAACCTGGATCAGAGGTGGGCAGAGCATCTGTTAACAGAACCGGGCTCAAAGGTGAGCGGAGCATCTGTTAACAGAACCAGGATCAGAGGTGGGCGGAGCTTCTGTTAACAGAAGCAGGCTTAGAGGTGGGCGGAGCATCTGTTAACAGAACCAGGATCAGAGGTGGGCAGAGCTTCTGTTAACAGAACCAGAATCAGAGGTGGGCAGAGCATCTGTTAACAGAACCAGGATCAGAGGTGGGCGGAGCATCTGTTAACAGAACCAGGCTCAGAGGTGGGCAGAGCATCTGTTAATAGAACCTGGATCAGAGGTGGGCGGAGCATCTGTTAACAGAACCGGGCTCAAAGGTGAGCGGAGCATCTGTTAACAGAACCAGGATCAGAAGTGGGCGGAGCTTCTGTTAACAGAAGCAGGATCAGAGGTGGGCGGAGCATCCATTAACAGAACCAGGCTCAGAGGTGGGCGGAGCATCTGTTAACAGAACCAGGCTCAGAGGTGGAGAACATCTGTTAACAGAACCAGGATCAGAGGTGGGCGGAGCATCTGTTAACAGAACCAGGCTCAGAGGTGGGCGGAGCATCTGTTAACAGAACCAGGCTTAGTGGAGAACAGCTATTAACAGAACCAGGATCAGAGGTGGGCGGAGCATCTGTTAACAGAACCAGAATCAGAGGTGGGCGTAGCATCCGTTAACAGAACCAGGCTCAGAGGTGGGCGGAGCATCTGTTAACAGAACCAGGCTCAGAGGTGGAGAACATCTGTTAACAGAACCAGGATCAGAGGTGGGCGGAGCATCTGTTAACAGAACCAGGATCAGAGGTGGAAGGAGCATCTCTTAACAGAACCAAGCTTAAAGGTGGAGAACATCTGTTGACAGAACCAGGCTGAGAGGTGGGCGGAGCATCTGTTAAAAGAACCGGGCTCAGAGGTGGGCGGAGCATCTGTTAACAGAACCAGGCTTAGAGGTGGAGAACATCTGTTAACAGAACCTGGATCAGAGGTGGGCGGAGTATCTGTTAACAGAACCAGGCTCAGAGGTGGGAGGAGCATCTGTTAACAGAACCTGGATCAGAGGTGGGCGGAGCATCTGTTAACAGAACCAGGCTCAGAGGTGGGAGGAGCATCGGTTAACAGAACCAGGATCAGAGGTGGGCGGAACATCTGCCCTGACCGGTTGGGGTGAGAGGAGAGCAGAGAGAGAAAAGGACAGTATAGATACAAGACATGAATTGTTGGTGAGACCGACAATCACAGAACAGAAACGTACAGCTCCATGACGGGACATCTGCATCTCAGTATTGTTTTTTAATTATTAATGAAATAACAGAGCTAATCTGCCTCATCAGGACCGTGTGGCTGTGGTCCGATCCCATTTGATTGACATGCCTGGCAACTTAAACTAGCAGATTCAAAACTGTCATCACGTTTGGATTCACATGTTGTTGGATGCTGACTGTTGCATTATAGTATTGCATGCAACATCATCTTTTTCCAGCTGAGCTTTGACCACTTTAAACCAGTTAGAGGAAGAGATAAAAAAAATTTTTTTTTAAAAACATTCATAATAATAATGCAGAACATTCCAAAAGAAAATGAGCAATTTTATTCAAATATTCAATTATTCAAATTTATTCAACTTTGACAGAAACATATTTTGTTCATGTAGAATCTCATCTTAACAGTAAAAAGCTGATTAAGAAAGTATGTTTTCAGGGCTATATGAAGGTACATATTAATCAAGACAAAACAATGGCTTCAGGTTCTTCTACCTATTTCCAGTCAGCATTGGTGTTTGGATACTAACAGCCAAGAAAGGACACATGAATCTAGTCCTCTTCATGTGCATTGGAAATAAATGTCATTTTCTGACATTACTTACAGTTCTTTTCACACACCTCAATGAAAAAAAAAACACATTGCAGGTAAAGTAAACAACTACATCTTCAAATGGATATTTGTTGCAGTTTGCATCTACTTACTTTATTCAAGAGTCCAGATTTAAACCATATATTTCATGATGTTGTGGAGTTTATAAAATACTGTCGAGGATCAAAGAGGAATCTTGCTTTGAAGAAGCAGAGGACCAGACTATCCTTGAGCAGGAAACTGAATCCCCAGTGGTTTAAGGGGTTGTTTTTCTGTAGACAACCTCTCAGTTCTGACCTTTGAACCCCTCTAAAAGCAAAGAGGCCCAATGAACCTCTCATTTATCTCATTCCCTCGCTACCTTACAGCTCCAGAGCTCATCACTTCAACGTGTCTTTCACGTCACTACAGAGCCCCCTGCTGGTCACCTGAGAAACTGTTAGTGGCTGAATTCACGCAAAAAGGTTAATGATGTTACAGTAATACATGCAAAAAAAAATTTAAAGTCAATATACAGCAATTTTCATTATGCTACAGGGTATTCAAGGGGTACTTCAGTCATTTATTATTGCACTACCATAATGTCTGTTGACTCGAAATAGAATTTAAAGAAAGAATGATCTAAATCCTGTTCCTTACACTTCCCATAATGTTCTTTGCATCTTGTCTTCACATACCTGTTTTTACCTGTCTTTCATACTTTATGCAAAGACAGACATTTTTCTTCCGTGTAATGGTAGTATGGTGCACACCCAGTCAGACAAAACAGATGCTGTAAAGTAGAAATTAAAATTAATTTTAAGTTCATCACACCACAGAAGTATGGGTTGTTAACTACCCATCCAAATTTGAATGAAAAAAAACACCGACAAGTTTGTTAAATTAGAGTTTGAAATAGTGAGAAACTCCTCAGTCTTCTCTGCTCTGAGACTAGGGGGCGTGTCCTGAAGGCGCTGAAGCTCCGCCCACTCGCTGTAAGGTGTTCAGTATGACAGTCCTGTGGCTGCAGTTCTTTTCCCCACTAAGCGGTCCGTCTGACATCCAACCTCTCGGTGACTTCATGCATGATGTCCCACTGGTACTCTGTCTCTCTGGTGGATGGAGCAGCCTGCTTTGGGAAAACACAATAGAATCAGAATTTATTTGTCCAATGACTGAAACATACAGATGTAATCAAATCCAGCTTGTCCCCCTGATCTGTAACACAGGAGTCAAACTAGACACCAGAGACAGCAGACAGTGAGTTTCCAACTACTTATAATGACCTGCATTACAATAGTGGAGATAATAAGAGAGGAGGAGTTGATTTAGTTCTGTAAAAACTGCAACATGAACAATGCGGGACTATATCACATCAATTCATTACATCACATCAATTTATTACATCACATCAATTTATTACATCACATCAATTCATTATATCACATCAATTCATTACATCACATCAATTCATTATATCACATCAATTCATTACATCACATCAATTCATTACATCATATCAATTCATTACATCACATCAATTCATTACATCACATCAATTCATTACATCACATCAATTCATTACATCACATCAATTCATTATATCACATCATATCAATTCATTACATCACATCAATTCATTATATCACATCAATTCATTACGTCACATCAATTTATTACATCACATCAATTTATTACATCACATCAATTCATTATATCACATCAATTCATTACATCACATCAATTCATTACATCACATCAATTCATTATATCACATCAATTCATTATATCACATCAATTCATTACATCACATCAATTCATTACATCACATCAATTCATTATATCACATCAATTCATTACATCACATCAATTCATTACATCACATCAATTCATTACGTCACATCAATTTATTACATCACATCAATTCATTATATCACATCAATTCATTACATCACATCAATTCATTACATCACATCAATTCATTATATCACATCAATTCATTACATCACATCAATTCATTACATCACATCAATTCATTACGTCACATCAATTTATTACATCACATCAATTTATTACATCACATCAATTCATTATATCACATCAATTCATTACATCACATCAATTCATTACATCACATCAATTCATTACATCACATCAATTCATTATATCACATCAATTTATTACATCACATCAACTCATTATATCACATCAATTCATTACATCACATCAATTCATTACATCACATCAATTCATTACATCACATCAATTCATTACATCACATCAATTCATTATATCACATCATATCAATTCATTACATCACATCAATTCATTACATCACATCAATTCATTACATCACATCATATCAATTCATTACATCACATCAATTCATTATATCACATCAATTCATTACATCACATCAATTCATTACATCACATCAATTCATTATATCACATCAATCCATTACATCACATCAATTCATTACATCACATCAATTCATTATATCACATCAATTCATTACATCACATCAATTCATTACATCACATCAATTCATTACATCACATCAATTCATTATATCACATCAATTCATTACATCACATCAATTCATTATATCACATCAATTCATTACATCACATCAATTCATTATATCACATCAATTCATTACATCACATCAATTCATTACATCACATCAATTCATTATATCACATCAATTCATTACAACACATCACATCAATTCATTATATCACATCAGTTCATTACATCACATCAATTCATTATATCACATCAATTCATTACATCACATCAATTCATTACATCACATCAATTCATTACATCACATCAATTCATTATATCACATCAATTCATTACATCACATCAATTCATTATATCACATCAATTCATTACATCACATCAATTCATTATATCACATCAATTCATTACATCACATCAATTCATTACATCACATCAATTCATTATATCACATCAATTCATTACAACACATCACATCAATTCATTATATCACATCAGTTCATTACATCACATCAATTCATTATATCACATCACATCAATTCATTATATCACATCAATTCATTACATCACATCAGTTCATTACATCACATCAATTCATTATATCACGTCAGTTTCATTACATCACATCAATTCATTACAACACATCACATCAATTCATTATATCACATCAGTTCATTACATCACATCAATTCATTATATCACATCACATCAATTCATTACATCACATCAATTCATTATATCACATCATATCAATTCATTACATCACATCAATTCATTACATCACATCAATTCATTATATCACATCAATTCATTACATCACATCAATTCATTACATCACGTCAGTTTCATTATATCACATCAATTCATTACATCACATCACATCAATTCATTATATCACATCAGTTCATTACATCACATCAATTCATTATATCACGTCAGTTTCATTACATCACATCAATTCATTACATCACATCACATCAATTCATTATATCACATCAATTCATTACATCACATCAGTTCATTACATCACATCACATCAATTCATTATATCACATCAATTCATTACATCACATCAATTCATTACATCACATCAATTCATTATATCACATCAATCCATTACATCACATCAATTCATTACATCACATCAATTCATTATATCACATCAATTCATTACATCACATCAATTCATTACATCACATCAATTCATTACATCACATCAATTCATTATATCACATCAATTCATTATATCACATCAATTCATTATATCACATCAATTCATTACATCACATCAATTCATTACATCACATCAATTCATTATATCACATCAATTCATTACAACACATCACATCAATTCATTATATCACATCAGTTCATTACATCACATCAATTCATTATATCACATCAATTCATTACATCACATCAATTCATTACATCACATCAATTCATTACATCACATCAATTCATTATATCACATCAATTCATTACATCACATCAATTCATTATATCACATCAATTCATTACATCACATCAATTCATTACATCACATCAATTCATTATATCACATCAATTCATTACAACACATCACATCAATTCATTATATCACATCAGTTCATTACATCACATCAATTCATTATATCACATCACATCAATTCATTATATCACATCAATTCATTACATCACATCAGTTCATTACATCACATCAATTCATTATATCACGTCAGTTTCATTACATCACATCAATTCATTACAACACATCACATCAATTCATTATATCACATCAGTTCATTACATCACATCAATTCATTATATCACATCACATCAATTCATTACATCACATCAATTCATTATATCACATCATATCAATTCATTACATCACATCAATTCATTACATCACATCAATTCATTATATCACATCAATTCATTACATCACATCAATTCATTACATCACGTCAGTTTCATTATATCACATCAATTCATTACATCACATCACATCAATTCATTATATCACATCAGTTCATTACATCACATCAATTCATTATATCACGTCAGTTTCATTACATCACATCAATTCATTACATCACATCACATCAATTCATTATATCACATCAATTCATTACATCACATCAGTTCATTACATCACATCACATCAATTCATCACATCATATCAATTCAGTACATCACATCACATCAATTCATTACATCACATCAATTCATTACATCACATCAGTTCATTACATCACATCAATTCATTACATCACATCACATCAATTCATTACATCACATCAATTCATTACATCACATCACATCAATTCATTACATCACATCAATTCATTACATCACATCAATTCATTACATCACATCAGTTCATTACATCACATCAATTCATTACATCACATCACATCAATTCATTACATCACATCAATTCATTACATCACATCACATCAATTCATTACATCACATCAATTCATTACATCACATCAATTCATTATATCACATCAATTCATTATATCACATCAATTCATTACATCACATCACATCAGTTCATTACATCACATCAATTCATTATATCACATCAATTCATTATATCACATCAATTCATTACATCACATCACATCAATTCATTATATCACATCAATTCATTACATCACATCAATTCATTACATCACATCACATCAGTTCATTACATCACATCAATTCATTATATCACATCAATTCATTATATCACATCAATTCATTACATCACATCACATCAATTCATTACATCACATCACATCAATTCATTATATCACATCAATTCATTACATCACATCAGTTCATTACATCACATCACATCACATCAATTCATCACATCATATCAATTCATTACATCACATCAATTCATTACATCACATCACATCAATTCATTACATCACATCAATTCATTACATCACATCAGTTCATTACATCACATCAATTCATTACATCACATCACATCAATTCATTACATCACATCAATTCATTATATCACATCAATTCATTATATCACATCAATTCATTACATCACATCAATTCATTACATCACATCAGTTCATTACATCACATCAATTCATTATATCACATCAATTCATTATATCACATCAATTCATTACATCACATCACATCAATTCATTACATCACATCACATCAATTCATTATATCACATCAATTCATTACATCACATCAGTTCATTACATCACATCACATCACATCAATTCATCACATCATATCAATTCATTACATCACATCAATTCATTACATCACATCACATCAATTCATTACATCACATCAATTCATTACATCACATCAGTTCATTACATCACATCAATTCATTACATCACATCACATCAATTCATTACATCACATCAATTCATTACATCACATCACATCAATTCATTACATCACATCAATTCATTACATCACATCAATTCATTACATCACATCAATTCATTACATCACATCAATTCATTATATCACATCAATTCATTACATCACATCAATTCATTACATCACATCAATTCATTATATCACATCAATTCATTATATCACATCAATTCATTACATCACATCAATTCATTACATCACATCACATCAGTTCATTACATCACATCAATTCATTATATCACATCAATTCATTATATCACATCAATTCATTACATCACATCAATTCATTACATCACATCACATCAGTTCATTACATCACATCAATTCATTATATCACATCAATTCATTACATCACATCAATTCATTACATCACATCAGTTCATTACATCACATCAATTCATTATATCACATCAATTCATTATATCACATCAATTCATTACATCACATCACATCAATTCATTACATCACATCACATCAATTCATTATATCACATCAATTCATTACATCACATCAGTTCATTACATCACATCACATCACATCAATTCATCACATCATATCAATTCATTACATCACATCAATTCATTACATCACATCACATCAATTCATTACATCACATCAATTCATTACATCACATCAGTTCATTACATCACATCAATTCATTACATCACATCACATCAATTCATTACATCACATCAATTCATTACATCACATCACATCAATTCATTACATCACATCAATTCATTACATCACATCAATTCATTACATCACATCACATCAATTCATTACATCACATCAATTCATTATATCACATCAATTCATTACATCACATCAATTCATTACATCACATCAATTCATTATATCACATCAATTCATTGTATCACATCAATTCATTACATCACATCAATTCATTACATCACATCACATCAGTTCATTACATCACATCAATTCATTATATCACATCAATTCATTATATCACATCAATTCATTATATCACCAGGTCGAGCCGACAGTCTTTCTCTTTCACTGATGTCCCTCCTCCTCCACCTCCTCCTTCACCTGCTCTCTGCAGCCTCCTGCACATGTAGTCGGGCTCGTTTATCCGGACCGGTAGCGGTACATGTAACCGAGAGGGTCGCTGATTGTAACCGGAGTACAACAACAACAACCCTCATTAATGTGAGGACTAGATCTCCTCTGGTCCATGTTCACCATCACCCCGACATGTAAAATACAGAGTTACATATATTATAGTTTCTTATCGGAGCTTTATTGAGACGCATAAAACAATCTGCAGTTATCGGAGCATTTTCCTCTGAACTCTGTTACGAGCTCAATAGAAGCTAATTAGCACGTTAGCTCCCATTTCATGAAAATAGATGAAAATGCACCGCGGACTAAATATAGCAGAGTTACTGTGGAAAAGTTATCTAGTATAATTATAACAAGCACAGAACTTAGGCTGAGTGGTGAACTGCTGGCAGTGGTGGACGAGACTGCCGACTGCCGGCGGTCCGGCGGCGCGGTCCGGCGGCGGTGGATGGTGCCGGTGCCAGCGGAAGATGAACGGCCGGGAGGGTGAAACTCTGATCCGCTCCGCGCTGCAGGAGAACCGGTGCATCTGTGAACTCCGTCTCCGGTCCAAGTTGAAACTATCCGTCATGAAATGGTCCCTGCAGACGCGGCTGTTGGTGTTAATCCTAACGTCTCCTTTAGCTCTTCATGAAATCAATCCACCTCTTTTTCCTTTCTTCATCAGTAGGACATTTAAACAGCGATGCAACGCTGCTTTGGAGGTTCTTGCATCCAGGAAAGATTCCCTTGGGGATGGAGGGAGACGTCCTGAAGCAGCTGATGTACAATAACAATCTGACTACAGCAGGAGTAGAACTGAAGTCCAGTGGGATGACCTCTTATGCAAATGAGCTCCAGGCTTTTATAGCATTTCACTGTGTGAGAGGAGGAGCCATGCAGAAGGTTATATAAACCGTCTGTGATCTGACGTAGTAGATAGGTTGTTGTGATGTAGATAGGTTAGCTTTTAGCCCCGCCTGAAAAAACCTGAGCTGAAGACGGATGAGAAACTGTTTAACAGTCTAACTCCACATTTCAGTGCGACAAAGTTTAAAAGCTTTGCACATGCTTTCAGCAACTCATTTCACACGTATATAATGTACTGAGAAGCAAATCTTGGAATTTGCATTACAACATCTTTAATGATGTCACTGTGACATCATCAGTTATTTTACTTGAAGCAACAAACATCAGTAGTAGTAAAGTAGATCTCCTCATCAAAAGTAAATAATGTGGATAGATGCTTTATTATCAACTTGTGTAGTAGAATAAGTGTGCAAAGACGCCTTCTTTGCAGATTCTAAGGTTATTTGATCAAAGTTTCATTCCAGAATTGACTTCTTTTAAGTGCTTGCAGATAAAACAAAATGCTTCTTGAGCTTAATGATCAAATTCAACTTTTTTCAAGCATTAAACTTCTAAAAACATATTTGTTTTAAGTACGTTGCTGTTCTGTGGCTTGTGATGTCTTTTTCCAACGGCAGAGGGCATCATAGTTACTTGTTCACCCTCTCAGTTAACACAGCGGGCATTCATTCTCAGTGGATGGAACCACATTCATTATGACATACTTATTTTCTTACGTACTTGTTGTTGTTATCTACCAATATTTTATTTTATATTCTACTGGAGAGTATATCACTATCCTGTATAATAATGGAATTATTATTGTACTTCTTTTATATCATATTATCTTCTAGAATATGGAATTTGTGTTATTTTCTACAATACTTATATTATTATTTCTTAGTGTGTGGTGTGTCCTTTGTCTACTCTACAGAACACAACAAAACAGAGTACACCACTGGTCAATATCACTGTATTATTACATGATTACAGATCCCTATTTGGCCAAAAGCCCAAGACAAATTCACTAGGTAAGACCCCGCCTTGGCTGGGGGCGAACCTTCATTGATTGGGGGAGATTAAGCCGGGGTGAGAGTTTCGCGGTTTGGGGGAAGGCTTAGTCGAGGATCCACTGCGGCTTCCGGGCCTTGCAGATCCCCAAAAGAAGCTATCCTAAGGAAGCAAGGCTGCCTGCCCTTAGCGCAGGTCGTCGAAGCTGTGACGGGTGTAAAGTTGGTAGGCTTGGGAAGACCAGCGGCCCGTGACCTTGATGAGGTGGTCTGGGACTCCTCTGCTTGACGCAGTGGTTGCTGCCCCTATGCGAAAGGAGTGGCCGGAGAAGGAGTCAGGATTAATCCCCGAGGTGATTAGAACTACTCTGAAGTGTAAAAGGAACCAGGACCGATTGGCAACTTGGCCTGTTTCGGTGATGAACAGCAGTTCAGGGGAAGAAGTTTGCTGCATTTTCCTGAGCTGAAGATAATGTATGAAGGGTTCATAGGGGCTCAGATATGAATTTAGTTTAAAGTAAAATATGGGAACTGGGTTGCTGACCTGGTTTGTTTTGCTCCGTTTGAGCGAATAGCCTTAGCAATCTGCTGAAGATAATTGGAGGGAGCCTTGGAGGAAGTTGCGGAACTCGATGAGCCATTCAGCTGAAAACCATCCTCTACCGTAGTGGCCCCCAAAACTGGTGGAAGGAGCAGCATCGGTATAGAGCTGAATGCCTTCTGGTTTGGAAAGTTGGTCATTGTAAAAGAAGGTGATACCGTTCCAGTTGGAGAGGAGGTGCAGCCGCATCTGCATCTCTGTTCTGGAGGGGGTATCCATGGAGACTGGATCGATAAGTGAGGGTGTGGATGATGCGAGGGAAAGCAAGTACGAAATAAAGGAGCAGCCCTGGGGGATGATGCGCAAGGCAAAGTTCAGATGTCCCGAGAGGGAGAGCAGTTGTCGTTTGGTGCAAGAGGGAGTAAGAAGAAAGTTTTGTAGGAGGAGAATGATGCGGTGGAGTTTCTCCGCGGGCAAAGAAGCTTGGAACCGGACGGTGACGAGAGTAATCCTGAGAAACTCCAAGATGTGTGAAGGACCTTCTGTTTTCTCTTCAGAGAGAGGGACGCCAAGCTGAGTGAAGACTGATTTCATGGTCGAGAGACCGTGGGCTGGAGCTGATAAAGGAGGAGTTATAACTAGGAAGTCGGGTGAGTGGTGGTTGACGGTTGGCTTTGGGGACGTGGTTGGATGGGGATGGTGCACACGGAGGCGGGATGGGAAGGGGCGCTGCATAATTTGAAGGGGAGAGCTGGACGGGCGGCAAAAATGCGGCAGTAGAGTTCCTGGTTGAGGGTACCCCAGTAAGTGGCCTGGTTGAACTGGAGGAGACGGGCTGCGACGTCTGAAGCGAATTGGATGTGGTATTGGTAAAAGCCTGATCCGCGCTAGGTCCAGGATTATGGAAAGGTAATTATCTAACTCTGTCCTCCTAGCTGAGTAGGGGGTGCAGGGGACATCTCTATACAGGGAGAAAGCGTACGCGAACTCAGGCGGGGTGAGCTCTTTGGAGCGAGCTGGCGCTGAGGTACGCATGATAATGAGGCTCTCATGGCTATCGATCACCCTAGGTTCAGCGTGTTGGTGGAGGGGAGGGAGGATGAGTTGTGCCAAGTCAACGTATTTACCTGAGATTATCTGTTGTCGGAAGTTCGCGGAGACGGGAGAAGTTTTATTTATTTTTTTTGGCAGCTATGTTGGGTGGAGGAATCGCTGACGCCAAGGAGAAGTGCTGGGTGTGTGGTTGGAGCAGGGGAAGGGGGAGGAGGGGGGCTGGCATCTCAGTGCAGGTAGTGTGGCCGTGGGACTGCTGGGTTGGAAGAATGGGGCGGGGGGTGGCGGTGGCACAGAGCCAGAAAAGAGAGCATCGGATGGTTGGAGGGTAGGGGAAGAAGGAGTAGGGACTGGCATCCCGGTGCCAGGAATCTCCATGGTAGAAGGGTAAACTGCGGTCCTCGTTGAGCTGGGGAAGGTCGCTGGAGGCGCCAGAGGAAAGGGGCAGAAGGGTTGTAAGTTGGCAGCCCCATGGTGATGATGGGCGCTGTGAATGGATGAGAGAGGGGGAAAAGAGGAAAGAAGACCTGGCAACCCGGTGCCAGAGTAGAGGGCAGAAAAAGGGGCGTGTGGAAGAACAGCAGTAGTACGGACTAATGAATCCAAGCCAGAAGGTGGGATGGAATGCTGTGGAAATTGAAGAGAGGAAAAGAGGTGGCATCCCGGTGCCGCTGTGCAAAGGTGAGTTTGCCGGAGGAAGTGGAGGGGGATGAGAGGTGGCGCGCTGCAAAACCTGGCAACCCGGAACTTTGTGGGTGGGTGGGAGGGTGGGGCTTGGAGGTGCATGGTGACGTCACTGTCGTTGACGTTACGCCGGTGTGTTTTGGATGGAGGTACGTCTGTGTTTTTTGCCTGACGTGACTTTTGGAAAGTTGTGAGGAGTTGGAACAGTTTTGCTTTGTTGTTGGAGCGGTGGTGAGGTATCCCCTTCTCTTTTAACGCTTTTAGCTGACGGACTACGGTCCGGTCGGAGATCTTGGCCGGTGCGTCTTCGACGGGGGACCTGGCTGGACCGCGGGAGTGGTGGCGGCGGCTTTGAGCGCAGCGCGCTGGGGAGCCGGAGTTGTCTGAGACTTGTTCCCGAGCGCTGGGTCTGGGGCGAGCGGAGGAAGAGAGAGGGGACTTACGTTGCCGTTGACTACGTCTGGAGGTGGCAGGTCTCCCTCTGTCACCGGTGAGTGAGTTATTGGAGGACGGCCGTGGATCAGAACCTTTGTACAGAAGGATTGAACGGAGAGAGGGATTCTGGTGGATGCAGCTGGTCGGCTTGTTGGAGATCGGCGATTTGGCTCCGCTGTGCTGTCTGGGTGTTCCCGGTGGCGGCGTCTCGTGGGTAACCCTGGGCTTTTTGGAGAGGGCAGCAGATCGAGGGCTTCCCTTGGGTGCATGGGTCGCCTGTGTGAAGGCAAAACAATCGTCGGCGTCGTCAGACGGGCTGAGGAACAGCAGATCCATGTTTGGTCCAAGGTAAGATTGTTTTTGTTTTTTGTTTTTTCCTTCTGCGTGGCGTCTGGTTCCGGATGCAGAAAACGTGAACAGGCCGAGGTTTAGAGTGGGTGGATATTTATAGGAGTGTGGCCGGAAGTGGGGGAGTGGTTGAGGCGTGGTCCTGCTCCTGAAATTCAGCTAAACCTTTATCTCCAATTTAAAAAAAAAAAAAAAAAAAAATGAAAAAAAGACTGAGTGACTAATTACAACCCAATTTCCCAAAAAGTTGGGACGCTGTTTAAAATGTAAATAAAAACAGAATGCAATGATTTGCAAATCACATAAATTGATGAAAAATATGTGCCCATTTTGAATTTGATGGCAGCATGTCTCAAAAAAGTCAACAGAAGACTGGAAAAGTTGTGTAAAAAAACACCTGGTGGAACATCTCACAACTAATCAGGTTACCTGGCAACAGGTCAGTAACATTATTGGGTATAAAAAGAGCATTTCAGAGAGGGAGAGTCTCTCAGCAGTGGAAATGGGGAGCAGTTCATCACTGTGAAAGACTGTGTGGGCAAATAGTGCAACAATCTAAGAAAAATATTTGTCAACGTAAAATTGTTAAGAATTTGGGGATTTTATCATCTACGGTTCATATTATTATTAAAAGATTCAATGGACCCGCATTTGCACTACATTGTACTTATATATATTGCAGCCAAGCGTCACTGGTTGTTACATATTTATACTTTGCTTGTTTTACCTTTTTATTTTTGCACACCTTGGGACAGTGAGAAACAATATTTCGATGTCTCTGTATGTCTTGTACATATTGTACATCGACGGAACAAGCTGGTCCAAAGGTCAGCTCTGTCCTCTGGACTCCATAGAGGAGGTGGGTGGGAGGAGGATGTTCGCCAAGCTGACATGGATCATGGACAACATCTCTCACCTTCCATGAGACTGGAGGAGCTTTAAGCAGCTCCTTCAGACTGCTGCACCCTCAGAGCAGGAAAGAGCGCCACCCGCAGGTCGTTTGTTCTGACCGCTGTCAGACTTTTCAACACGAGCCTAAAATAACGTTGCACTGTATTTCATTTCATAGCACCTGAAACTTTCTATTCATCCTAAGCTGTATTTATTTATTCTTTGTGTATATAGTGTGGAGTGTGTATTTATTCATTGGTATTACTTTTTTCAAAAAAATCCTGTTATCTAGGTTAGGTTAGGTTAGGTTAGGTTAGGTAGTTACTTTATTAATCCCAGAGGGGAATTTTTTTTTCGCTACAGCAGCATACAGAAGCAATAAGATAATAATAGAATAATAGAAAAGCAATAAAATAGCAGTAAAATAGCAGTAAAAAATATTAAATATAAAATGCAAAGTATATACAGTACAGTATATATCTATATATATTATATACAATAATATATTGTATCTATCATATTTTATTGTATTTATTCTTTTTTCCCACTGTGTGCACCTTTTTATTTTCCCTTACTGTGTTTCTATGCTGTTGTGATGACTAAATTTCCCCACTTTGGGATTAATGAAGTCTTATGTTATCTTATCTCTTATATGGTGGATTGAAAATAAAGTTGACTTTGACTTTGACTTGAGAATCTGGAGAAATCTCTGAACACAAGGGACGAGGCTGAAAACCAATATTGGATGGTGGTGATCTTCGGGCTTTCAGGCAGCACTGCATTAAAAACACACTATTCTGGAGTGGAAATCACTGCATGGGCTCAGGAACACTTGTGAAAACCATCGTCTGTGAACACAGTTCATCGCTGTGTCCACAAATGCAGGTTAAAACTCTCCAAAAAAGAAACCAGATAGAAACATGATCCAGAAACACCGCCGCCTTCTCTGGACCGAGATCATTGAAGATGGACTGAGGCAACACTCGCTCAACAACACTGATGAAGAGCAATGTTTTTGAAATATCACCGATGTTGTGGTGTTAATAAATGAGTTGCATCGGGAGCTTTGAGTGTGAATAATTTACTTTCCAATCATGAATTATCATTAATCATGAATGTGTCTAGAGTTGTATTTTTGCAGACAGGTTTGTAATAGAGGTAAAATTGTACAGGCGAGTGAATGAGGCAAAACTAATCATAACTGAAAGGTGTTTCATGATTTTGGAGACTTTGTCCTCTAGGCAGAAAAAAACTGTTTTAAATAGGCTATATAACTGTTGTTTCATAAAGGAGGTGCTTTGAGACTTCCTCTTATTTGGCGTAAGACTCGTTAATCCAACTCGTCCCTTGTGTTCAGCATGACAGCCGGAGACAGAGGCTGCCAATTTTCATACCTTTAAAATTAAAAAAAAAAAAATCAATTCCATTGCGAGTCTACTGTCAAGTACAGGGCTAAATTGGTAGACTACTCCTTTATTCTTTTATTCAACTCTTTTCTTTTATTTCACTTTTCTATTCTTTTATTTTGTAATTAATTATTCCGCGTGACAAAAGAAGAATGAGAGAGATGCAACAGTAGCACTAACAGTACATTTGTTAACAGTAATTATACAGTGAACAGCTGCTTTCTCACACATACAGTAAATGCATAATACAAAAATGCTGCACCTTGATGTTTTATCCTTGTTGGTTTACGATCAATACAGTGAAAAAGTACAGACTCATTCTTTATATGACAATGTGACAACACTGTACGGACGTCCTGAGACCTGAATCTGTTACTCCTCAATCCTGTTTTCAAGCTGCCTGTGGACAGAAAACCGAGCAGAGGACATCTGCTACCAACACATGGCTGCAATAAAACTCCCCACAGAGTAAACAGCAGCCTGCATCATCCTAACAACAAACAGTCACACCTTGATAAGTCCACCAGGATTAGTCTTCAAATATTTGAACACAGCTGACGTGCTGACTGAACAGAACACATATTCAAACCAGTTAATCCTCAATATTTATTCAAAGGATAAGGCTGAGTTGATCACACTTTTCTGTTATTGTCAAGTAACACAATGATAATACCAAACCAAACAGCCATGTGTCAATCTATCTCTCAGTACTCTCAGATTTCCTCACCCTATACAGTGCATCCGGAAAGTATTCACAGCGCTTCACTTTTTCCACATTTTGTTATATTACAGCCTTATTCCAAAATGGATTAAATTCATTTTTCCCCTCAAAATTCTACACACAATACCCCATAATGATGTGAAATAAAAAAAATTTGAGATTTTTGCAAATCTATTAAAAATCAAAAACTAAAAAAAATCACATGTACATAAGTATTCACAGCCTTTGCCATTAAACTCAAAATTGAGCTCAGGTGCATCCTGTTTCCACTGATCATCCTTGAG